>NC_091288.1:33633924-33671424 GCF_032444005.1 Ranitomeya imitator
AACGCTCACTGGTTCCAGAGCAGTCCTGGAATAGGAGCCCCCGGTGTGTCCGTCCATCACATCTCCTCCCTGAGCGACTTATCATGGGTTACTATGGTGGAGCAGATGCATGCAGGCCTTACATCGCCAAGCATTGGGTGGGAGAGGGGTCATAAAAGACCCTTGACGTGTAATGTGGGGTACAATGTTTTTGTTCATTTAGTGGAATGTTCTTGCACTTTTTGTTTGGTTGAAATGTACAGGTGCGGTGTTGGGTTTGCCCAGGAGGGGATACAGTAGAGTTGAGCAAAAAGATTAGCACGGTCTTGGTTCAGTAGCCATGTTGGTAGTCAGTGGCCCCCTGGACACTGGACCTCCTGCTCCCTGTGGCATCCCCAGCACCCCTCATTATTAGTAACCTCATTACTGATGTGGACCAGGATCTTTTTGCTCTACTATACAGTGTAGGGTCCATTCAGGAGACCTAACAAGCGCCCGACGATCAGATAGGCATAGAGTATATAGCTAGGCATATGGCTTATCTATATACTAGCACATTATAATGTTAGAGTAGAGTTACATTATTTAACATTAGTAATGTATTAATTATTGCAGAAGACTTTAATGTCCAGATGTTTCTACAAAGTTCTGCCTGTTATTTCTCCCCAGCGCTATTTCTGTACAGAGTTGGGCTCTGTCATAGATGGTGACATATGGGACTAATATCATGAGCTCTGTCTAAATTTAAATTGTGCACCCGAGATCTGATGCTGTGCAGTCTGTTAACTTTTCTTCATGTTTTTGTCGCTGGATCTTAAAGCTTAGCGACGGCAATACCGTGTATTGTAGAAAGAGCCAAGACTTGTTCTTCGTCCACAGTGACTCTTTATAAAGTGCAGCCTTTGCATCGATCTGGACTTTGCAACTTGTGGTTCTCCAGATGTTGTAAAACCACAACTCCTAGCATCACCTTTAGGGTATGTGCACACGTTGCGGATTCCCCGCAGATTTAGTGGTTTTTATGCGGATTTCACCTGCGGATTCCTATTGAGGAGCAGGTGTAAAACGCTGCGGAATCCGCACAAAGAATTGACATGCTGCAGAAAATAAACCGTAGCGTTTCTGCGTGGTATTTTCCGCAGCATGGGCACAGCGGATTTGGTTTTCCATAGGTTTACATGGTATTGTACACCGCGTGGAAAACTGCTGTGGATCCGCAGGGCCAAATCTGCAACGTGTGCACATACCCTTAGATTGGTCAGATGTTGGGACTTTAGGTACTTGCATACATACTAGGCCTTATACTAGACTGCTACCTGTTATTTATTGAAGACTCTTCAGCGGTCTCATTATCCTCACAGACAAGTAAATTAAGGAGATAAAATAGGGCAAATAGTCTTATCCTTCGGATTAATTGTAGTTTTTAACAAGGAGGTGCTCACCTGATGGCATAAAGCAAAAGCATGTGTGTATCAGCTGCTGCAGATCCACGGGCCGCCCACGCGACCTTCTCAGAGAGGTTTGTAAAGGATAATTTGTGGATTAAATTCCACGCTGCCACAATGATTTATGTCTTTGTGGTAATTTTCCTGATGAAGGGGTCAGATAGACCTTGAAACGCGTTGAATAAACCACCAGAATTCTTCAATATATCTGAATTTGTATCATTGTGGCAGCACGGATTTAATCCACAAATTATCCTTTACAAATGTATCCTCACAGACAGGAGTACAATGACAGGGGACACCTCTTTACACAGCAGATAACACAAGATCCACCATTTACACAGATGATCTCCTCTTTCTCCTCCTGTACAATGACTGATAACACCTCTATATACAGTAGATAACACAAGATCCACCATTCACAATAGGTGATGTCACAGCTCACCTCCTCCTGTACAATGACTGATAACACCTCTATATACAGTAGATAACACAGAATCCACCATTCACAATAGGTGATGTCACAGCTCACCTCCTCCTGTACAATGACTGATAACACCTCTATATACAGTAGATAACACAGGATCCTCCATTTGCAAATGGTGAAATCACAGCTCACCTGCTCCACCGCCCTTCTCAATGATTTTTCCTCTTATCGGAGCATGCTTAGATTAGAAGCTCAGAGGATTTCTATACAAACATTTGTCAGTCAGTTTTTCTGCTTATGTCCATGTCACTATCAAGAAGTAGAAAGCTTATAGGGATTGTCCAGGATTGAGATGAAGGTCTGCAGCCAGTCTATGAACTTGAATAGCCATCTTGCCTCTTCTCAGTCTTTCTGTCCTTGTAATCTGATGTCCGAGTACAATCTCCCCGGAGAGCTTGTGCTCATACATAGCAGCCAAACAGAGCTGGCAGATGTAAGGACCCCCCTATAAGTTATTGCCCACCCTACTGGCGATATCCATGGTACTTTTTACGCTCTTTCATTACATTATAATGACTTCAGAGAAGTCATTGAAAAGAAAATTCTGAATTGTTCCCCCGCTTTAATGGTGCATTTCCAAGCAGATAAACCAGGAGCACGTCCAAAAGTTGTACATAAGGTTTTCAAATCTGTGGGAGACCAATCATGTGCACAAAGATGACAAGAAATTGGAATCCAGAATCCGAAGAATCGCAGACTGCTTTGGCACGGGCAGGGTTGTTCTGCATCTTCGTACTATGCTAGAATTTCATTGTGAAAATCCGAGGAGATTTACCACCACGCTTACTGTTAGAGCCGGTGTGACGATATTGTTCATACCTCTGGATGCAAAGTCACCCCCAAAAAGCAAATGTTCCCATAGAGCCACGAGAGCTACCCTGGGTCAATATTCATTGAGCCCCATTGACTTTTATATGGGTTTTTGAGGTTTTGATCCTTTCGACAGCTAGATTAGCGTTGTCACAAGTGTGAACGTAGCTTTAGACGGTATTAATATAATACTTTCTGTTCTTGGGATTGATTTTACTTTTTGACCTTCTCGGTTATATTTTGTAGGGCTTTGTACTTTAGGAGACGAGATTTTTCCGTCCTGTAAGGGCTGCATTGGTATTTAGGGAAAACGGCCAACAAAAAAAAATAAAAACCAGATTGTCAGCAGATAGACATGATTGGCCAGAATTTCTGAAAGCCATCTGATTTGGAGAATTGTTCCTCGCTGGCTATAATCTTGTTGTCATGTCACATATCTTCCTTCTGTAATTGATGTGACAGGACTGGGCCCGGTCCCGCTCCCCGAGCTTGTGCTCACTTTCTTGTTGAGCCTCTCGCTGACATTGAAGATAAGACGGCGCTCGGGTGTCGCCTCTGCAGAAAGAATCAACCATAATTCCGTCGAAAAAAAAAAAAATCAGTTTATCCATACTAATTTCTATATATGGATTTAAAAAATTCCATTATTTGAGTTGTTGTTTTGTTTTTTTTTTGTTTTTTTTTTTTCATGTTTTTTTCCTTCCAGAACGAGAGAAGTGTCCTGATGGTTCACACAGCGGGGGGACGGTTTTTATTAATATTATAATTAAATGTGTTGGGAGCAGCGCCAAGATTTCAGCAAGCGGATCGCGCAGTGACCACTGTTGTTCAGTTCTAGAGTCCGAGCAAGAATTGACGTGACAGTTTTTTGTGTTTTTTTTTTTTTTTTTGTTTGCTTTTTTTTACAGGTTGTTATTGACGCCTTCAGATTAATCAATGCCAACATGATGGTTTTGGGACACGAACCAAGGCAAACCACTTCCAACCTTGGGCACTTGAACAAGCCGTCTATACAGGTAGGTCAACGAGAACAAAGGAGCGGTAAATTAGGCACGCCGCCGACGCAAATATGTATTCACACATGAGAGATCACTGTTGTCAACGTTTGCATGGAAATATATAAAAAATGACTATTATTAGTCAACTTGTTGCAGTGCAATAGAGGTGTGGACTATGGATTGGCACCAAAAAAATAAATGTAATAGCATATAATGTCTGCCTAAACAGAAAAGTATACAAATTGCAATATTTACAAATTAAATTGATTATTCGTGACTTGTATATTGATGACTTGTGCTTAGAAGTTGACGTGAATTGTAAGCGAAGGTGCAGTACCAGAGTGTAGCCACTACACAGTATATGGCGCTGTGGTGCACCGGCTTCATACGCCGTTTACATCCGGCTGCAGACCGCTAATTGGTTGGGGTGGCGGATCCCATCCGATCTGATAATGATGGCCGAATAAATCGGACCACAATGCTCAGATTGGCCAACGACTCTCCCGACTCAAGCGTTTCAGCTGCATAGAAATATATGAGGCTGTCACGCTTGGGTTGGGAGAACCGCCGGCCAGTCCGATCTCCGTCCAATTTATACAGCAGTCAATATAGAAGTCATGGATAATCCCTATGATTTAGAGGACTGGCCCACGTGGACATTTATCATCAATCCACCGGATAGTCTAGCACTCCTAGCTAGCGAGGGAGTAGCAGCGGATAGGTGGGGATGTCTAAAGCCCCCCATTAGTACACATTAGATGAATGTGAGTCAAGTGATGGGTCAGCCAACAGCTCTCCCATTTCCACCATACTCGGTGATGCTCAGCTCGGCAGCGCGTTCCTGTGTTCTCAATGAGAGCCGCTGACAGACAACGTAAGGATCTGCCACTGATATTCCGAAGACTGGATCCTTCTCTTCCTGCGCTCATCCGTCAGAGGAGAGTCGGGAGGCCCCATAGTGTCGCCTGCTATCGGCGGGTTCAGTTGAGTTTAGTCTAATGTGTATGGAAGCTTTGGGCTGCGTTCACACGTGACGGCAGTGTTGCATTTTTTATTTTATTTTTTACCTGATCATAAAAAAAACTGCAATGTTTGTGCTGCATTTTTTTGTGAAATCGTGGCAAAAACTATGCATTTCTTAACACAATTAGCCAGACCAAGCAGAGCTGCTGCAAAAAAAGTGACATTATGTTCTACATCTCCACCAGGTGTGAAGGCAGACACTCCAGCCCACCTCTTACTGTCATGTTTAGAGACCGGGCAATATGTTCTTGTATGGCTCTGATGCCTCAACACGAGTCTTGATGAAGGGTGCGATAGAGTAAGACGCCCCTAATTCATTAGAAGTGTTCCCATATCCAAGAACCTAACCCAATATCTAGTAGGTGTAATAGTAATATTAGCTATTGCCTCCAATGAGAAATGTAGTATAGTTCTTCTGATTCACTATTTTGGTTACCTCATGTGCAGTGCATTACAGTAGCTTGGGTATCCATGGTTACGACCACTAAGGACAAACTGTCACTATGAGTGGTCGCAACCATAGATACCTAAACTACCACAGTGCCCAACATGGGGTAAGCGACATGGCAAATCAGAAGAACTAGTCTACATTTCTAATTGGAAGTATTTGCTAATGGAATAGGATCTTGGAGATGGGAATGCGCCTCTTAGGGATTTTAGCTCCTCTTACGTTTTGATGGCTCTCTAGGCACCAATACTGTCAGGCACCTTTTTCTCAAGTCTCTGTAAATTGTGAATAAAGGTAACAAACTATTTGCTGTTTATTGTACCCCTATACCGGGCACAGCGACACCCCGCCTCTATTTTATCAATTGTTAACCCACTCCATTCCGTAACTGGTTACTTTACTGTCTCACATAGTGAAGATGACATTAGTTCAACCCCTTCCATTCCACCACCTAAGTGCCGCTTAAAGTTTATTTCTTCAATTCGTTAGCTTCCAAAATAATAATTTTATAGCTGTGAAACAAAAATCCTTTTCTTGTGGCATTTACATTTTGCAATTGACGCAACTCCGAACTTCTGAGCTAGAGCTCCTGGGGTGCACACTGCCGAATTCATACCCATTCCCAGGTGGCATGCAGTGGTAACCATGAGATTTTCTAATTATCGCGAAAGATCACAGCTCTGACTAAAAGCCCTATATTTATCGCATGTATATAGCTATTGTATATTAGTTTAATGCCTCATTTGTTGGAAGTGTGGTCTTCAGGAGTACACCAGTCCCTGCCCGCTGTAGAGGCGCGCCCCTGATTGGCAGTTCTGGCCAGCAGCATGGGTGCGCCATCGGCCCTCAATCATGCGCTCTCCTGTGCTGCTAGCGAGATCTGTCCAACTTTAGAGCAGCGCTTACAATCTCTATATCACCGAGCTGTCCTCGCCTAGTACACCTGCCACCTCCTATAGGCTGCTGAAGAGGCCGGTAACCTAGGCAACAAGCAGTACACAATGAAACTAAAAATCCATCCTTGTGAGCGGAGATAGATTTTTATTTTATTTTTTTTTACAAAGTAAATTGCAAAGTTCTGATTTTTTTTTTTTTTCCCCCAATTTTATCTATTTATCATGATGACAATAACCCTTTAATCAGCTGTCATTACCTCATAGCTGCTGAGTTATTGCACAGCCATAGAAAAAGGGTTAAGCATTTTCGGAAGAAAGTATATAGTCAAACACATAATTAACTACTATCCTTTTACATTGTCATAATCGCTGATCTCTAGAATATTCCGTAGTGTATAAAAATTATAAGTTCCCACATTACATCACAGTATTTATTATTTTTATTGTATTTTGGACATTTTCAGTATAGCAGAAAATTAAAATTAGGTAATCCTTTTCCTTAGTGGCCTAATAACACCTCCCCGCCGGAGCTGAAATCCTAAACCTGTGTTGTTGTAGATGGAGCCCATCGTCGGGGGATTTGTGGCTTTCACGCTATTGTTGAGGTCTGGCGATATCCCATTTATTTTTTGGAAGTTTGGAGTCCTTGCAATTTTTTTTTTTCATTTTTTTTCTTCATTTTTTAGGATTTGTTTTCTGCAATTTTCTTTCTTGCCATCACGTAGATGAAATGATTAGCATGAAGTGCCGTAGTCGGGCTCCATTCCCTGCGCTAGTTTCTATAAATGTAGTGTTTTTCTGCTTCGTCCTCATAAGAACAGATTGTCTTTACGCTTCTAAGTGAGGCCGGACAAGTCCATACTTGCTGCTTTCCAGAGAATACAATACACCGGACCCTTTAGCCACAGATAATGACCTTCAGCGTAAACATTTCGCTCCTTCATTATCTTTCAGAAGGGTTGAGACCGTTCTGCCCTTTTACCCTCGCACCTCAGGTTCTGCTAATTGAACATAACAAGCGCCTGCTTTCGCCATGTTAAAATAATTAGTCTTATTTCTTAGTTTTCATAATTGTGATCTCTAAAAGGCAGTAATTAGGCTGTAAAAGGTCTGCCGGAAAGTTATTTCCAGTTTTCTTTCTTTCCTCTCTCTCTTAGCGATATGTTTACTGTGCATTAATTTTATATAGATGTCTAGCAGGCAAATACCCAGAAACAAGAGAAAGTTTATTAGTAGTGTATGCTACAATCGTCATCTGTAGGGTTCAGGCTTATGGATCAGGAGCTGAGCCTGCTCCATATCATTTAGGCGCTGGCAGTGTTGTACAGCCAGAACCTGCCTCTGACTGCAGCAATTAGTTTCCATTCGCAGTTCTTTAACCACATAAATTTCAATATCGGCACCTAGAGGCTGGTGCTTGAGACTGAACCTCGTTAAGTGCTTCGTCATGCCCAAAGCACTTTACACATGAAATTTTAAAAATCACAAATTACTCGAATGTAGCAACAGATGGAAGATCTAAAAGTGTCAGGGATTTGGTTTCCAAAGATCTTCATGCTTATATATGAGGTTCGAGGGGGTTGATCTTCAGGAGTGATTCCCTCTTAAAGGGTTAATCTTAAAGTCGAATGAGTCTCAACAACCAAACAATTGAACTCTAGGAAAATGAGATTGTATGTATGTATGTATGTAACCTTTTATCTGATGCTAGTTTGTTTTTCCGTAGGCTTTAATTCATGGTCTGAACAGACATTACTACTCTATAACCATTAACTACAGGAAGAACGAACTAGAACAGAAGGTGAGTGTTCCTACTGCCGTTACTGTGTGTTATCTGGGTACGTGTTCATCCCGCTACAGAAAACCATGTGAAAAGTGCAGAGCGACGTGCGCTGCTTTATTCTAAGGGGTTGTGTCCCACGTTGCATTTATCTGAAATAATCCTATAAAAAGTCGTTGGATCACGTCCGGTAGGGTTTGCTGGTCCCGGACTCGCAGAATCGGAGTCTACATTTTTACTCTGCTTGGTAAATAAAATGAAAATCTGATCCTATAGAAATGAACGCCAAGAGGCCGATGTACACAGTATCTACTGCCGGCCATAAATCGGGGTCTGGACGTCTGACTTGTTCACGGTTGGTCTGTGAGCGCCGTCATGTAGACCAACAATTCTACAACGTAAAGGGTTATTCCCAAGATAATAAGTTATTCCCTATGCATAGGACAGGGGACAACTTGCTGATCTCTGGGACCCCCAGTGATCCTGAGAACGAAGCTCCAGAACCCACCAGGCTTTGCAGCCCCATCCTGAATGGAGCAGAGGGGTTTATGTTCACCCTCCACTGCCTTCATTGTGTATGGGACTGTCGGAAATGGCGCCCCGTCATCTGCACAGTGATGTGGTGTAAAATTAGTTGGTCATTTTGTGCTCATTTTGTCAGAATTAAAATTACTTCAACAACATTTTTGCTTTCTTTAGTGTTGTAAAGGTATTTGTTTGTTTTTATGCAGATGCTGTTGAACTTGCACAAGAAAAGCTGGATGGAGGGGCTGACACTTCAAGACTACAGTGAACACTGTAAACTCAATGAGACGGTGGTGAAGGAGATGTTAGAGCTTGCCAAGAATTATAATAAGGTATCCGGTACTAATTTTAGGACTTTGTCCACCTAAGTACATATGGAAGCTTATATGGATCGCCTAGTCCATAAATAGGCCATCAATAGAGTTAGTACGGATCAATAAGCAGGACCCGATCCAGCAGACGGGTTATCGGTCTATGGCTGCTGTCAGATACTCTGTTATCTCATTCTGCAAGCAGCAATGTGCAGGGAAACGAACAGCCAACGCAAGCCAAACGGTGCAACAGTTTTAATGGAGCCCAATTTTAAGTTAAAATATATGTATATATGTCCTGGGAGGTGATCTATATTCTTTAAAGTACAATATTTACTCCCAACGGTCCAGTTCAGGGGTTGGTGGGAAACTTTACGTTCTCATTTAAATTGAAGTGGGTAAAATGGCGCGGTGTTCCTCTTCTTGGTCTGCGCTTCCACCCTCCTTCCTAAGGCCTGCTTTCCCCCCTTCTCAGCCTACGCTCCCCACCCCCCTCCCCATCCCTTCTCATCCTGCACTCTCCTACTCCCACCTTTCTCGACCTGCACTCTTTCTCCCTTCTCAGCCTGCGCTCTTCCCCACCCCCCTTCTCGGCCTTTGCTCTTTCACCCTCTCTTCTCGGCCTTCGCTCTTCCCCACCCCCCTTCTCGGCCTTCGCTCTTCCCCACCCCCCTTCTCGGCCTTCGCTCTTCCCCAACCCCCTCCTTGGCCTTCGCTCTTCCCCACCCCCCTTCTCGGCCTGCGCTCTTCCCTCATCCCCCTTCTCTGCCTGTGCTCTTCCCTCATTCCCTTCTCTGCCTGCGCTCTTCCCTCATCCCCTTCTCTGCCTGCGCTCTTCCCTCATCCCCTTCTCTGCCTGTGCTCTTCCCTCATCCCCTTCTCTGCCTGCGCTCTTCCCCCACCCCCTTCTCGGCCTGTGCTCTTCCCCCACCCCCTTCTCGGCCTGCGCTCTTCCCCCACCCCCCTTATCGGCCTGTGCTCTTCCCCCCCACCCACCTTCTGCCTGTGCTCTTCCCTCATCCCCTTCTCTGCCTGGGCTCTTCCCCCACCCCCCCCTTCTCGGCCTGTGCTCTTCCCCCACCCCCCCTTCTCGGCCTGTGCTCTTCCCCCACCCCCCTTCTCGGCCTGCGCTCTTCCCCCACCCCCCCTTCTCGGCCTGTGCTCTTCCCCCACCCCCTTCTCGGCCTGCGCTCTTCCCCCACCCCCCTTATCGGCCTGTGCTCTTCCCCACCCCCCTTCTGCCTGTGCTCTTCCCTCATCCCCTTCTCTGCCTGGGCTCTTCCCTCATCCCCTTCTCTGCCTGGGCTCTTCCCTCATCCCCTTCTCTGCCTGGGCTCTTCCCTCATCCCCTTCTCGGCCTGCGCTCTTCCCCCCCCCCCCCCCCCCCCACCCCCTTCTGTCTGTACTCCCCCTCTCGGTTTGCTTATTAATCCCATTTATATATATCAGCCGAGTGTTTGGGGTCTCCTGCGGTGGTCTCTGATCAGTATGTGCGCCTGTAGCATGTGTTGTCACTTCAGTCCTTGTTTTCTAATGTGGCTGCTGCCAGTGGATGGGATTGGGGGTCCGGCATGGCATTCAGACGCTTTCCATGTAGCTTTTGAGAGACATGAAGGTGACATCTCTTTTTTATGCTTTCATTGTCTGTCTGCATTAGGCGGGAGGAAAATTTTTCTTTATTTTTTTCTGCAATTTGATAGGTGCACATTTTGTTAATTGAAAGCTTGTAGAAATCCAGAGGAAGGAACACAACGTTCATATTTATTTTGCGGCTATAGATAAATGTAACGATATGGAGAGAAACGTACTATGCATTTACAGAAGAACGCTGATGTGTGTTGTGTTTTTATTTATTTTTTTTTTACATCCATCATTTCATATTGTAACATTTCTACTTGTCTGTAACTGTGAACTTGGCTACGTCTTGAAGTGAGAGGTTGGAAACCTTCTAGGTTTTATTTTCCGATCAGAATCGCCTTAGAGGTGGTCTCATGACTGACATTACTGGTCTATGCAGGGGATGTGGATCCCAATTCTAGGACCGCTTCCTATTTCCACAATGAGGGTTCACCCCAAGGAGTGTGACCGCTCAGATACCCATGTGAAGCCGGTGGGCCGCTTGCTGTAGCACACCTCTCCTATCACTATTTTCATTTTTTTTTTTTTTTTTTAAGCTTTGCAAATAATTTTCCCCACTTGTTTTCAGGCTGTGGAAGAGGAAGATAAGATGACCCCCGAGCAGCTTGCCATTAAAAACGTTGGCAAACAGGTAGGTGACCTCTGTACGCCACCACGGGAAGCGTAAGATTAATAGTGGCAGTGAAGTTTTTTTTCAGCTCCATCTCCAGCTTGTTACCAATTTTAGGGGGGTTGTGAATAGGGTTTCTCTTGAATGAAGTGTTAAACTACTTTCTAATTTTCTCTCAGTTCCCCGTTATTTTCAGGATTTGATTATCCGTGAATGGAAAAATTATTTACATTCATAGTGAAAACTGTAGAATCCGAGACCGACACGCACGTCTGCAGCCTGACACAATCTTTCAGTGCATGGAAGGACGATCCGTCTGCGATTGTTGTATTTAGATCACGCAGGATTGCCCATACTAATGCCAATCTGCAGATCTGTAAAGATTTACAGACGGAATGTAAAAATAAACATTTCTATTCAATGACAACCAGCAGATTTTATATGCTGTGATCAATAAAGCCACCAGTGCTAGGGAAACTGTTTGTTATGGTTTGGGGGAGGGAGGTATGATGCTGCAGTTTTTGTGCTGTAGTCTATGTAATAGATGCTGTAAGACGGTAGAGGGTGCAGGAAGGGTATGATGCTGCAGTTTCCATGCTGTATCCTATGTATTAGATGCTGTGAAGAGGGTAGAGAGCACAGGAGGGGTATGATGCTGCAGTTTCCGTACTGTAGCCTATGTATTAGATGCTGTAAGACGGTAGAGGGCACAGGAGGGGTATGATGCTGCAGTTTCCATGCTGTAGCCTATGTATTAGATGCCGTGAAGAGGGTAGAGAGCACAGGAGGGGTATGATGCTGCGGTTTCTGCACTGTAGCCTATGTATTAGATGCTGTAAGATGGTAAAAAGGCACAGGAGGGGTATGATGCTGCAGTTTCCATGCTGTAACCTATGTATTAGATGCTGTAAGATGGTAGAGGGCACAGGAGGGGTATGATGCTGCAGTTTCCGTACTGTAGCCTATGTATTAGATGCTGTAAGACGGTAGAGGGCGCAGGAAGGGTATGATGCTGCAGTTTCCATGCTGTATCCTATGTATTAGATGCTGTGAAGAGGGTAGAGAGCACAGGAGGGGTATGATGCTGCAGTTTCCATGCTGTAACCTATGTATTAGATGCTGTAAGATGGTAGAGGGCACAGGAGGGGTATGATGCTGCAGTTTCCGTACTGTAGCCTATGTATTAGATGCTGTAAGATGGTAGAGGGCACAGGAGAGGGGTATGATGCTGCAGTTTCCATGCCGTAGCCTATATATTATATTCTATGAGAGAGTAGAGGGCACAGGAGGGGTATGATGCTGCAGTTTCCATGCTGTAGCCTATGCATTATATTCTATGAGTAGAGGGCACAGGAGGGGTATGATGCTGCAGTTTGAGAGGGTAGAAGGGGCAGACATCGAAAACAAAAGGTTGCTACAAAAAAATGGAATCTATGACACTTTTTAACTTCTGTTGACACCATTTTGCTTTTTCCAAGCCCTTGAGTTGATTAGCTTTGTAGTCAACATCACCATTTTCTGTAATTAGATGACCCGTTTAGTTTGATACAGACATCTAAATGCAAACTTAAAGTGAACTTTTACTTTCGCAAAACTTTGAGACCTCTTAAGAGACTTGTCAAAAGTTTGGATTGTTGGGTGTCCTAGTTCTTAAACCCCCACTGATCATTAACATGATGGAATAGAAACACTTGTCTTCATCTAGGTTCTCAGACTCTGTTGTGCAGCCATCTTCTGCCCCTTTAAGCAATCACTGGGAGCTCAGCACCTGGAGCCCAGCCAATCTGAATTTGATATGCCAAAAGTTACATGCACCATGTTGACTATATTTTTCTCTTTCAACTCTCAGGATCCCAAACGTCACTTGGAGGAACATGTGGATGTTCTTATGACCTCAAACATCATCCAGTGTTTAGCAGCCATGTTGGACACAGTCGTATTTAAATAGCGGATTCGTGAAGCGCGCATCTTTTGTTTTGCTTAAGTTGTTTATGTATGGAGACCGCAGTCGGCCTTCCAGACGGTCACGTTCCTTCATAATACTTTGTATCTGTTGCAATCAGGTTCATTTCTGAGGTTGGTTTTGATATATTTCCTGACGTTGACTCTTTTATTATGAAATGAACCTATTCTGGTGAAATTCTCTGTACATAACGGGGTTATATGGACACGAATCAGGCATGCATCCGGAGCCGCTGGAATTAACGCTCGTTCTGTACCAGTTATCAACTGTTTCACCTTGGTCAAAGACATCCAAGAACATGAACTGCAGCCTCAGATGGGGACATCTGGCACTGGTGATGACCTGGGAGCAGCACAGTAACACCTCCCCAACTCCCCGCATAATTACTTCTACTGCTAAATGTCAGGGACGTTACAGACTACAAATTTCTTTAAACATTCTTGTATTAAGTCTGCATTTAATATTTGGGAAATCCATGCTGCTACTGTCGCTGCATAATAAAAATACATTTACACCTTTCCAGTTCCTTGTATTTTTTGTAAAACATGTCTTAAGGGTTTTCCAGGTTTTTGTAAAATAAGCTAAGAAATTATTTTTCTTTCATTACTTAAGCAGAGTATCTGTTACGGTTGCGACCGCGCCGATGCCTCCACGTCGCCAAACCATGATGACGTGGACGAGCGTCCCAAATGGGAACGCAATGTGGACCCACTGGACCACAGAGTATCCTGGACCTACCCAGACTAGGGAAGGGCAGTGAGCAGGGTCTATGGCAGCTGAGCAGATGGCAATGTGCAGAACTAGATTACACCGCACAACTTCAGGTATGACATAAACAAAACATAATGTCAGGATCCCGATTCTACACATCAGAGTAGGGTACACGTCTCAGGATAACAGACGAAGGCAGGAGGACATCACGAGTTGATGCAATCCTGGGTTATCTGGCACAGGCATACTAGGACGGCCTCACTCTCAGACCTCAGGCGCAGCACTGGCTCAGCAGGAGAACATCAGACACCGACCTCAGCAGACGGATTTCAGACGATGGCAGGGGTCATCACGGGTTGATGCAGTCCAGGGCCATCTGGCACGAGCTTACTAGGATGGCCTCTCTCAGGCCTTGGGTGTAGCACAGGCTCAGCAGGAGAACATCTGACACCGATCCAGGATAGACGTCATCACAGGGTGGACCCCGGGGAACTGGTGGAACATCGGATGCAGGCTGGACATCAGGACACAAACTGAACATCAGGACATCAACATGGACTGGACATCAGGGCACAGACTGGACATAAGGACATCAGGAATACCGGATAGACATCAGGGACACTGGTGTGGCAGCCCGGGTCATCAGTTGGGACATTGACGTGGCATCCCAGGTCATCAAATACATCAGGACATCGGTCACAGGCAGGGCATCAGGAATACCGAATAGACATCTGGGACACTGGTGAGGCAGCCCAAGTCATCGGCTGGGACACAGATGGCACAGGACCAGGCAGCGGTGGTCATCGGGTTCCTAGCTACGGCCGTCAGGCTCTGGGCATCGGACCTAGGAAGGAACTCAAGCGTGATGGTGCAAGCACCGCCGGACTGGACCTGGGCCAGACTGGGTTAGCGCCGCATAGCAGGCTGAGCACAGCATAGTAAGAGCTCAGCAAGAACACTGGACTCCATCTTTAAAAGATGAGCCCAGGAAGTTCAGACACTGGGTATGGGGTGTCAGACACAAAAGGACTTCAGGAACATAACACAGAGGACACAGTTCAGACAGGATCAGGTACTGGATATGCAGCCTCCAGGATAGGCGGATCTGGGTACTCTGCCCCCAGAAAAGGCGGAAAGAACAAACGGACTGGATATGTAGCCTCGAGGATAGGCGGATCTCAGTACTCTGCCCCCAGAACAGGCAGAAAAACAAGATACTAACGGATCTGGGTACTCTGCCCCCAGAACAGGCGGAAGACAGGTATCCGCTCTCCCAGAACAGACTGCAGACAGAACGGGAGCTGGATACCTAACACACAAGGCAAGACTCTGAAGCACAATTCAATGCTCTGGCAACGCCCAACAGGAAAGAGGGAGTTTATGTAGGAGCTGCCCCTCAGCAATAGGCTGAGGAAGCAACACAGGTGCACACACAAACCATAATCCCTAATAAAAGCATGGTAGGTGTGGCCGCGCGCACCCTAAGCACAAACAAACCATTACAGCCCAGACAGCACAGGAACTGTGGCTTAGGGCACCTGGCAGCAACTGCTAGCCTGTACATGTGGAAAGTCATGCACCAGCTGCAGAGTTCCTCGCATCCCGCGGATAGTTTCCACAGCGGCAGCCAGGGACCGCACATGCGGATGGTCATGCAGCAGAGCAAAGACATCACAGCACATGTACAGCTATGCAGCGGCACAGAGAACTGAGCCATATCCATACAGGTAACAGACTACAGTATCCCTGTAAGTTAGAGGGAAAGGAGCAATAATAATAATCTTTATATAGCGCCAACATACTCCTCAGCGCTTTACAGTTTAACCGTTTCAAACACAACAGTCATAAGTAACAACATTAACAATACAATAATTAAAGCAACATAAGACGACCCTGCTCGTGAGAGCTTACAATCTACAATGAGGTGGGGGAGATACAAAGCACGGGTGTGTATTTACAATGATGTATTTACAATGATGGTCCAGCCTTCTTCAGGGGGTGGGGGTAGATGGAGATAGTGAATGGGCTACACACACACAAACAAAATGACTTTGATTAGGGAACGTGATAGGCCGCTCTGAACAAATGTGTTTTGAGGGAGCGCCAAAAACTATGCAAATTGTGAATGGTCCTAATATCTTGGGGTAGAGCATTCCAGAGGATTGGCGCAGCACGGGAGAAGTCTTGGAGTCGGGAGTGGGAGGTACGGATTAGTGCAGAGGTTAGTCGAAAGTCATTTGCAAAGGGCAGAGGTCAGTTAGGCCGATAGACAGAAATGAGGGAGGAGATGTAAGGGGGTGCCGCACTGTGGAGCTTTGTGGGTGAGAACAAGTACTTTGAATTGGATTCAATAATGAATGGGCAGCCAGTGTAACGACTGACAAAGAGCGGACACGTACTAGTAACGATTAGCCAGATCGACGACCCTGGCTGCTGAATTAAGGATAGACTGGAGAAGGGAATGTCGAGTAAGGGGGAGGCCAATTAGTAGAGCATTGCAGTAGTCCAGGCGGGAGTGGATCAGGGCGACAGTGAGGGTTTTTGTTGTTTCCATAGTGAGAAAAGGGTTAAAACAGACATGCAGAGTAACACCGAAGAAACAAGGTATAAACCCAACGGCGTTACAGTATCTTCACCAATTGCCACTGATCCTTTTGATTCTGGAACAGTTTGTTTTTTTTTTTCTTGACTGCACCTTTGTTCTGAAGGCCGCTGGTAATGAAGGTGCAATTTTTTTTTCGTCAACCAACTGGGTGTATAACACAATGTGTTTGTGAGCTTGGCCGTGTTTTGATTGCTTTTGCTCTTCTGATGCCGACCAAACACCCAAAAGGAAGTTCTGTGGTATATGCCCAGTTGATTGAAAGGAAAAATTGCACCATTATAACTTGAGGGCATATCTATAGAAAAGAGTGGTCTGAACAAAAAGAAATTGTTCTAAAACTCTTTAATACAAAAAAAATCCAGTGAAACTACTCCTTTTTAAGGTTTTATTTTTCCACAAAGTTTGTCACACATTGACAGGATAGGTGAAAAACATCTGATAGAGATCCCTGTACGAGTGATTAGTAAATGTCCCAGCCATCACACTTAAAGGTCATTGTTGGAGTGATAGAAACTAGTGATGAGCGTGCGCGTTGCCACTCCATCGTGCATCGCGGTGGGGTGCTCGAGTCCCCGCCACGCATGTTTCACAGCTGTTGGACCATGAATAAATATGCAGGGTTTGCTTGCCATACACTGTAATGCCATAGCCATATTTGTTGGCTGTCTAACAGCTGCAAAACATGCAGGGCGGGGACCCAAGCTTCCCACCCCGATGCACAATAGAGTGGCGAGCACGCACACTCATCACAAGTGGAAACTCCTAACCAAGTCATGTGACAGCATCTGAATTCCAAAAAAAAACAGGATTTCAATATAATCCCAACTGAGTCATTTACTTTATTTAAGCAAATTAAGTCCAAAACATGACATTTTGGACTCTGCTTGACCTTCTTTACAGAGGTGTCCATTCCGAAGCTTGTTTTTCGGGGATTTAGACAGAAGCCCCTGACAGAATAGTGAATCCAGGCCACATATGTTGTTTGAGCTCTGCCTAATAGTGATGAGTGCTAATAGTCGCTCATCACTACGGCCTAACAAATATTCCTTTCTCCCACATCCCAACAGCCCTGTCTGCAGACCAATGAGTTCTGATTGAAATTAGATTATAAATATAGTTACATAAAGGCGACTAGTTCCTGATTCTGTATGAGCTCAGCAGAGGCCCACATTATTCATTGGAAAATAGAATTCTGCCTTTTTGGCGTAAAACTCCACAGCGAAACAAGCCCAAGACATGTGCAGAAGACCTAGTGCACCATTGTGACATGGCTGAAATTGGTAAATGTGTGCTTGTGCCGTCACAAGTCTGAAACCAAGAAGTGTGGTCGCATGTTTCCTTGTAATTTTACGAAGGTTAATGGAAGTTGTAAAAAGGCTGAATTCAGATTTCTATGACATACGGTTCATGTACAGACTGACCTCATCTCTTCCGACCTTAACTCAATAGTCTCATATATACCTGTGAAGCTGTTCAGTTCTGTTTGGGAGAGCCGCTGTCAGTCTGTATATGGGCGGTATTTCTCTATTTTCTGAATGCATCTTAAGGACTTATACAAAAAAAAACGGAAGTCTGAATATGTGAAGAATGGCACCGCCGAGATCACCCAGAATCCCACCGCTTTCACCCACTTGTGATGAACTCGCCACCCTAACTGATGTCACTATTACGTCCAAGGGGTCAGCCATTGTCAAGGTGCCATTAAACCGTTCCACAGGCCGTTTGTCAGTGGCTGGTATGGGCTAGTCACCAGATGTTGCACCTGTATCAGCCTATAGAGGGATTCTGTTAGCTGCAACATGAACAGGGTCCCCAGGTCAGGGAGCATTTCCTGGGGAAAACCACCTCAGAAGAAAATTTCCAGTAAGGTGGTGACCACCTTGTTGGCCCGAATGGAAGACAAAGCTACTGCTTCAGGGTACCGGGTGGCATAGACGACTACCATCGGTATGAAGCATTTCCTGGAGCTGCTGTGAGTGGCCATCAAGTGAACCAAATCCAGTCACCCTCCTGAAAGGTTCTTCAATAATGGGCAGAATTACCAGTGGGACTTTGGGACACCGCCCCGCCTTCCCCACCCTCTAACAGGGTGTCACACAAACTGCAGTAGGACGCCACATCGGCCCCACCCTTGGCCAGTAAAAATGCGGGGCTAGCCTGCCTTTGTCTTTGTGATCCCTAGATGTCCAGCCATCAGAAACTTGTGCAATTTACAACTCCCCCTGAACGGATAGGGTATCACTAACTGTCGGTCCCTAGGCTATGCTTCCGGTGAACCCTGTGCTGGATTGTTACCCTGTACAGCCTCCTGGGTACTAGACAACCCATTCGAGGTCTGAGTTGAAGGGGGCTGTACCTCCTGCTCCATGAGAGCTTTCAGGCTGTCGTCAGTTTCCAACCCTGACTGGACGTGGCCAGAATAGTCGAGACTGCCACATCTGTTAGTTCCCTGGGACTTGTCTCCTGGCTTACGTCTGACTCAGTAGCCGCTTGGTCGGAAGGGAGGAAGCCATCAGACACCCGAGGGGCCCTAGCGCTAACACCGCAAGTAAAAGCGGCGACGGCTGCTGAAACCGCGGGTAACGCCCAATCCCTCTGCTTCTGACCAAGTCGCCAGGCCAGACTGACTAACCTGGCTCTCTGAAGTTGTGGAGGAACACTGCAATGAGGCCATACCTGGGACAGCTCTGCCCTCAATTGCCTGCTTCCCCATCCCAGCTCTCTGTCCCTTGTCTGTCCCCTCTGTTACAACATCACAGAACTGGTTCGAGCCTGCCGGCTGGCCACACTCTAAGGCAGGGGTGTCAAACTGCATTCCTCGAGGGCCTCAAACCATGCGTGTTTTCAAGATTTCCTCAGCATTGCACAAGGTGCTGGAATTATTCTCTGCAGGTAATTAAATTATCACCTGTGCAATGCAAGGAAATCCTGACAACATGACCTGTTTGCAGCCCTCGAGGAATGCAGTTTGACACCCCTGCTCTACGTGCCATCCTTTACATATGGTGGCAGTGCGGTGGGATCGAGATAACAGTGTGTTTGAGTGTGGGACCCATACTCCCAGACACTAAAAACTACCAGCAGTAGCTTTTGCCACTGGGGTCTCAAGACCAGCTCAGCACTAGCCAGTCCAAGTGCAAATACTGTAAGGTCTGTGGGTGCATCAGGTTGCAGCTCTGTGTCAGCGACCAAAGATTACAAGGATTGCCAGGGGCAGAGCTACGGATGGTGGGGAGGAGGTGGAAGGCACTGTTACTCAAGCAGAGGGGATGACGTACAGGTCATGCAGAATCCCACCCCTGCCAGCCTTTGTGATGAACCCGCACTTCGCCACTCCACCTGACATCACTATTACCTCCGAGGGGTCACGTAAAATCAGCTTCACGCAGTTTTACCCAGACATCCCCTTTCCACAAGGGCTTAGGGAACGGAGAGTGAGAGAATGTGGCCCATGCAGTAACTGATGTGGCACCACACTCGCTCACAACCCTGATAGGCCCTTTTCACCAGCACCAGTGAAACAGCCTCTGGTCAGCCCGGTAGGACTGCCACCAGTTCCTCGTTAAGTATAAGCCCAGCCCGTTAACAAGATTATGTCAGGCTAGAATCCAGCCCCGGCAGCATGAAAATTTAAGCCGAGATCACGGACTTGTGGATCGAGATAAAAGAGCAACCCAAAGTTAAATTATATATTTAATAGCCTTAAGGGCACACTAAACAAACACTATATACACAATGGTTATACATATGCAATGGTCAGATATGCAAATACAAAAGTGAGTAGGACAAAGTATGCAGAATATATGAGTCAGTTACCAGTCAGATGAAAGGCCTGGCTTGTTAGGGAGGGGCTGTCACATGGGAGGCTGGTGGTCCCCTCTGTTCTTTGACTTCTCTCCACACAATGTGTCATCACAATCTCCCCAAAGAAAAAGCAATAGGCCATGCTTTACACGAGCATTTAACTCCTTTGGGTGACTCCTCTCCTGCCCTCTAGGCTGAACATAAATTCTCTCCCCTTGCCACTGGCAGATAAAAGCTCCAAAACCTAAGATGGTTCATAACTCCTTAATGGACGGTCCTAGGGGTTTTGACGCCATCAGATCCGGCTGGACCCCTGTTTCCCATTGAGATGAAACAGCAAGGCTACCTGGCTTCTGCTAGCAACTCTACATAATTCCCCACCCTAGAATCGATCGAGACCCTGGAAGGTGTTCGGCCTCTTCCAGAGATCTCGAAAATGTAGCCGATGTATGGCTAGGATGTACGATAAGTCCATATTCTCCTTATGAAATCCTGTCTGAAAAAGCAGTTTCACAGCGTGGTTTGGATAATAGCTAAGCTGGTGGGGGTGTTAATTTATTTTTTTAAGCTGAGAAGGTGGGGCCCCCTGCTGAACCAGGTGTCCTGTTACAGCTGCACATATTTTCAGGAGGTTGTAAGCTGCCATTAAATCCCCCCATCCTTCACAGAGTACAATCGCTATCCATGTTTTTCATAGGTAGCACTCATACCTATAATTATTATTGCAAGCATACGAGAAAACAGCCGGACAGCACCACAGCCGAAAACAGTCAAGTGGGATCCGCTCACCTGTGTGTGGTGCGCCAAGGTGTCAGATCTTGGGTGCGATGCTCCGCTGGAAAGGATAAAGCATGTACCTTCGCTAACTTGTTTTTAAGCCTCTTTGAAGAAAGGTACATTTATGCTGATCAGAACATGTATTCTAAACACATCAAACAGTATTGTAGGTACGTGGACGATATGTTCTTTATTTGGGATGGAGACGAGAAGACGTTCACTTCCTTTGTTGCATATTTAAATAGCAATATGATGAATATGTCCTTTACATCCGAGTATGGGGGTACACATCTTAATTTTCTGGACTTAATAGTGGAGGCCAAGAATGGGGCTTTAAATACTATGCTTTACCGTAAACCGGTTGCAACAAACTCAGTACTCCATTACAACAGTTATCACCCTTCACATATTAAACGGTCCTTACCGTATAGCCAGCTTTTACGGGTGGGCAGAGCAAATAGTACAGAAGAAGGAGTTGACCTCCAGTCCAACGAACTATGTCAGAGGTTTGCAAGTAGAGGTTATCCAGCAAAGTTGCTACACGAGGCTAAAGAGAAATCCAATACTCGGCAGAGGAAAACTAATACACCAACAGAGAAACGGTTTACCTTTAGTTTTCAGTTTAGCCCAGTTGATGGGTTCATACGTAGTGCAATAAGAAAAAATTGGCACATTCTTGAAAAAGATAGAGATCTCATAGATATAGTTAAAAGAGGCCCTTTAATATCTAATAAACGTAGCACTAATTTGAGAGACATCTTAGTGCGTAATAGACTTCCTAGCGAACAAAATAATTGGTTGAACTCCAGTGCGCCAAAAGGCAATTTTCGTTGTGGACATTGCCCACAGTGTAAGTACCACGTCACCGGACGTTTCCTGAATATCGGCCCCATTAGGCATGACGTCAGTATGTTCATATCTTGCAAAACGAAACACGTAGTTTATGTGGTATATTGTCCATGTGGACGTATTTACATCGGTAAGACTATACGATGTTTACATACACGTTTTCGGGAACATTGTAACACCATCGCCACTGTTAAAGGAGTACCACGTTTAATTGATCACGTTCGCGAGGCACATAGTGGAGATTCTAGTGTTTTAACATTTGCAGGCATAGAGAGAGTTACCCTCCCCCCTCGGGGGGGTGACTTACACAATATGCTATTAAGGAGAGAAGCAAGATGGATTATGCAAACGAATGCTATGGGTCCGTTAGGGTTTAATGACAGGGTCGACATGTCCATTTTTTTATAAGTCGTTCCTATTTTGGTCCCTTAGGCGCGACAGCTTTAGTAAAAGCACTAAGGTATTTGATAAAACATTAATCGGTGTTATTTCATAACAAGTTGCCAGTCATATGTGTTAGTCGGTGTTATCTTTCTATTTAGTTTTGTAATCTGTTATTGTGAAATTGGTGCGTTTTATAATTGTTTTTAAATTAATGTTTTAAATGTCTCGTCACGCAGTGAGGAGGGTGCGGTGTACAATGGGAGAAAGTAGGGGGAGGAGTGGTTTTCTCACCTGGCCCTATTTCTCCCGGCGCCTCTGTCCACTCCCTCACTGACCCGTTGAAGCGTCAGCCAGGCGCGAAACGGCCGTCGTCCAGCTTTGCCGCACTCTTTGTATAGCACTCCCGGTCGTGAAGATGTACAGCACAGCGTTTGAATAAAGTTCCCTGCACCGGATGATCAGTGAGTGCGCTCCAGTTTCTTTCTCTATAATTATTATTATTTATTATTATAGCGCCATTTATTCCATGGCGCTTTACATGTGAGGAGGGGTATGCATAATAAAAACAAGTACAATAATCTTAAATAATACAAGTCACGATTGGTACAGGAGGAGAGAGGACCCTGCCCACGAGGGCTCACAATCTACAAGGGATGGGTAAGAATACAGTAGGCGAGGGTAGAGCTGGTTGTGTAGCGGTTTGGTGGATCGGTGGTTACTGCAGGTTGTAGGCTTGTCGGAAGAGGTAGGTCTTCAGGTTCTTTTTGAAGGTTTCGATGGTAGCTGAGAGTCTGACATGTTGTGGTAGAGAATTCCAGAGTAGGGGTGATGCGCGAGAGAAATTTTGTATGCGATTGTGGGAAGAGGGGAAGGAGATCTTGAGAGGATCGGCGGTTGCGTGCAGGTAAGTACTGGGAGACAAGGTCGCAGATATACAGAGGACACAGGTTGTGGATGACTTTGTATATCATGGTTACGGTTTTGAACTGGAGTTTTTGGGTAATGGGGAGCCAGTGCAGGGATTGACAGAGGGGAGAGGCCGGGGAATAGCGGGGGGACAGGTGGATTAGTCGGGCAGCAGAGTTTAGAATAGATTGGAGGGGTGCGAGAGTGTTCGAGGGAAGGCCACAGAGCAGGAGGTTGCAGTAGTTAAGGCGAGAAATGATGAGGGCATGGACTAGGGTTTTTGCAGATTCTTGGCTGAGGAATGTACGGATCCGTGAAATATTTTTGAGTTGAAGTCGTCAGGAAGTGGAAAGAGCTTGTATATGTAGTTTGAAAGAGAGATCAGTGTCAAAGATTACCCCGAGGCAGCGAGCTTGTGGGACTAGGGAGAGTGGGCAGCCATTTACTTTATGGATAGGTCCATTGGGGGCATTGCGTGAGATGGGTGCAAGATGATGAATTCTGTTTTGTCCATGTTAAGTTTTAGAAATCTAGCGGAGAAGAAGGATGAAATAGTGGACAGACATTGAGGGATTCTGGTTAGTAGGGAGGTGATATCTGGTCCAGAGATGTAGATATGTGTGTCATCAGCATAGAGATGATACTGAAAACCGTGAGATTCTATGAGCTGACCCAGGCCAATGGTGTAAACGGAGAAGAGCAGGGGCCCTAGGACTGAACCTTGTGGGACTCAGACAGGGGGTGAGGTGAGGAGGTGGTGTGTGAGTGGGAGACGCTGAAAGGTATGATGAGATCCAGGATAGGGCTAAGTCTGTGATGCCAAGAGATGAGAGGGTCTGTAATAATAGGGAATGGTCCACTGTGTATAAAATAAGTGAATGGGATCTTTCACATATCTGAGAGGTTTCACAAAATTGCAGAGACATGTCCAATATTGATCCGAGTGTGGGAACCAAATCTGCAATGCAAATCTATGGGTCTGTGGAAAAAAATCAGACAGTACTCAGATGCCATGTGAGTGCGGTCTGATTTCACAGACAGATAGGAGAAGGTGAAGAAACTTTTTTTCTTGCTTAATACCCACATAGAAGAAAATCCTGATCAGACTAAACTCTGATGAAACGCTGACTGAAGCCAAGGAGGAAATGTGAATGAGCCCTAGTGCTGTGAATTTACTAAGTACTTTGGGAAATTCCAAATTGTTATGGAACCCATACCCTCTAAAGAAAGGCTGAGAAAAACTAACTCCAAGAAGGATACTACCACAAAAGTCATGAACACATCATTGGGGAGTCGAGGAGAAGATTAGATATCCCAGTGTCACAGAATCTACAAGGCTCCCAGCAGGGCCGCAACCTTTATTATCATGTTCAATATCTTATCTGTGTGCAGGTCCTATTACAAACCCTTTTTAATACCGGACTCCTCTTCCACGGCATTAGGGGTCATTGTGCGCCTTCGTACGTCAGAGATGGGTACAACCGCTATGTCTGCACCCCCTATAATTACACTCTAGGTTGACAACTTAATCTAATATAATTATTAAATAAAAATATAATTCATCTCTATTTTAATTAATCCAGAACTAAACTGCCGCAGATCCAGGAAGGTCTATGTTAAATATATTGCTTATATGATACAATGATGTCTGTTCTCATATTACCATGCATTACTGTTTTTGTCGTTTTCCCTCCACTCGAAGCTATAATTACATTGCTACTCTTTCCATAAAAAGCGCACTGCACAGAATTTACAGTTTCTTTGGCATCCGATACATCTCCTCTCAGCTCCCTGAGGCAAATATGTTTTCTACCTAATTTACACTTCATTAATTGTACTAACTCCTCCCCGTCAGGGTCCCTATTGCATTTCTATCATTGTGACGAGTATTACTGCCAGTTATTGTAACTTACAGGCAGTTAAAAAATATATAAATTATCAATTTTATTTGTATTTTACAATACACAAAATGCGCAAAGGATCGAAAACTCCTATCATGTCTCCAGTAACAAGTTAAAGGTGAAGATATCTTAAACAAAATAGAACTGGGAAAAGTTTTTTGAAAGTTTCTTTGCACAGTTATGTAACCAAAATATCCACCTGCCTAGAGCACCATAGTGCGAAGGGGCATCGCAAACCATTCAAGGGATTGCAAAAATCCTATAATTGTTAAATAGTAAACCTTTAAAACTGTGTATAATTGTGATATTAAAATTAGCGTCGCATGAGTCCAGCTAAACAATGAAAGTACTTATGAGTACAAGTCTATCCTATCTCTTCCCACCAAGCCTAACTACAGGTGCAGCTCATACTTAGTAGTGTTAGATCTCAGCAGTAGCAGACTAGAGGAGTGGAGATTCAGCAGCAGCAGAGAGGAAGGACACTGAGGAACTGTCAGTCGGGTTAGATGGGTGGAGATTCTGCAGCAGCAGCGAGGAGGAACAGTGAAGAGCTATCAATGAGGCTAGGTGGCTGGAGATTCAGCAGCAGGGAGAAGGGACACTGAAGAGCTGTCAATGAGGCTAGGTGGCTGGAGATTCAGCAGCAGGCAGGAGGGACAGTGAAGAGCTGTTAATCAGGCTAGATGGCTGGAGATTCAGCAGCAGGGAGGAGAGACAGTGAAGAGCTGTCTATCAGGCTAGGTGGCTGGAGATTCAGCAGCAGGGAGGAGGGACACTGAAGAGCTGTCAATGAGGCTAGGTGGCTGGAGATTCAGTAGCAGGGAGGAGGGACAGTGAAGAGCTGTCTATCAGGCTAGGTGGCTGGAGATTCAGCAGCAGGGAGGAGGGACACTGAAGAGTTGTCAATCAGGCTAGGTGGCTGGAGATTCAGCAGCAGCAGGGAGGAGAGACACTGAGGAGCTGTCAGTCGGGCTAGATGGGTGGAGATTCAGAACAGCAGGGAGGAGAGACACTGAAGAGCTGTCAATCAGGCTAGGTGGCTGGAGATTCAGCAGCAGCAGGGAGGAGGGACACTGAAGAGCTGTCAATCAGGCTAGGTGGCTGGAGATTCGGCAGCAGGGAGGAGGGACACTGAAGAGCTGTCAATGAGGCTAGGTGGCTGGAAATTCAGCAGCAGGGAGGAGAGACAGTGCAGAGCTGTCTATCAGGCTAGGTGGCTGGAGATTCAGCAGCAGGGAGGAGGGACACTGAAGAGCTATCAATGAGGCTAGGTGGCTGGAGATTCTGCAGCAGGGAGGAGGGACAGTGAAGAGCTGTCTATCAGGCTAGGTGGCTGGAGATTCAGCAGCAGGGAGGAGGGACACTGAAGAGCTATCAATGAGGCTAGGTGGCTGGAGATTCTGCAGCAGGGAGGAGGGACAGTGAAGAGCTGTCTATCAGGCTAGGTGGCTGGAGATTCAGCAGCAGGGAGGAGGGACAGTGAAGAGCTGTCTATCAGGCTAGGTGGCTGGAGATTCAGCAGCAGGGAGGAGGGACACTGAAGAGTTGTCAATCAGGCTAGGTGGCTGGAGATTCAGCAGCAGCAGGGAGGAGAGACACTGAGGAGCTGTCAGTCGGGCTAGATGGGTGGAGATTCAGAACAGCAGGGAGGAGAGACACTGAAGAGCTGTCAATCAGGCTAGGTGGCTGGAGATTCAGCAGCAGCAGGGAGGAGGGACACTGAAGAGCTGTCAATCAGGCTAGGTGGCTGGAGATTCAGCAGCAGGGAGGAGGGACACTGAAGAGCTGTCAATGAGGCTAGGTGGCTGGAAATTCAGCAGCAGAGAGAGACAGTGCAGAGCTGTCTATCAGGCTAGGTGGCTGGAGATTCAGCAGCAGGGAGGAGAGACAGTGAAGAGCTGTCAATCAGGCTAGGTGGCTGGAGATTCAGCAGCAGGGAGGAGGGACACTGAAGAGCTATCAATGAGGCTAGGTGGCTGGAGATTCTGCAGCAGGGAGGAGGGACAGTGAAGAGCTGTCTATCAGGCTAGGTGGCTGGAGATTCAGCAGCAGGGAGGAGGGACAGTGAAGAGCTGTCTTTCAGGCTAGGTGGCTGGAGATTCAGCAGCAGG
Source organism: Ranitomeya imitator (assembly GCF_032444005.1). NCBI lineage: Eukaryota > Metazoa > Chordata > Amphibia > Anura > Dendrobatidae > Ranitomeya > Ranitomeya imitator. The sequence continues at coordinate 33,660,886 of NC_091288.1, forward strand.
GAGGAGGGACACTGAAGAGTTGTCAGTCAGGCTAGGTGGCTGGAGATTCAGCAGCATCAGGGAGGAGAGACACTGAGGAGCTTTCAGTTGGGCTAGATGGGTGGAGATTCAGCAGCAGGGAGGAGAGACAGTGAAGAGCTGTCTATCAGGCTAGGTGGCTGGAGATTCAGCAGCAGGGAGGAGGGACACTGAAGAGTTGTCAGTCAGGCTAGATGGCTGGAGATTCAGCAGCAGGGAGGAGAGACAGTGAAGAGCTGTCTATCAGGCTAGGTGGCTGGAGATTCAGCAGCAGGGAGAAGGGACACTGAAGAGCTGTCAATGAGGCTAGGTGGCTGGAGATTCAGTAGCAGGGAGGAGGGACAGTGAAGAGCTGTCTATCAGGCTAGGTGGCTGGAGATTCAGCAGCAGCAGGGAGGAGAGACACTGAGGAGCTGTCAGTCGGGCTAGATGGGTGGAGATTCAGAACAGCAGGGAGGAGAGACACTGAAGAGCTGTCAATCAGGCTAGGTGGCTGGAGATTCAGCAGCAGGGAGGAGGGACAGTGAAGAGCTGTCAATCAGGCTAGGTGGCTGGAGATTCAGCAGCAGGGAGGAGGGACAGTGAAGAGCTGTCTATCAGGCTAGGTGGCTGGAGATTCAGCAGCAGGGAGGAGGGACAGTGAAGAGCTGTCTATCAGGCTAGGTGGCTGGAGATTCAGCAGCAGGGAGGAGGGACACTGAAGAGTTGTCAATCAGGCTAGGTGGCTGGAGATTCAGCAGCAGCAGGGAGGAGAGACACTGAGGAGCTGTCAGTCGGGCTAGATGGGTGGAGATTCAGAACAGCAGGGAGGAGAGACACTGAAGAGCTGTCAATCAGGCTAGGTGGCTGGAGATTCAGCAGCAGGGAGGAGGGACAGTGAAGAGCTGTCAATCAGGCTAGGTGGCTGGAGATTCAGCAGCAGGGAGGAGGGACAGTGAAGAGCTGTCTATCAGGCTAGGTGGCTGGAGATTCAGCAGCAGGGAGGAGGGACAGTGAAGAGCTGTCTATCAGGCTAGGTGGCTGGAGATTCAGCAGCAGGGAGGAGGGACACTGAAGAGTTGTCAATCAGGCTAGGTGGCTGGAGATTCAGCAGCAGCAGGGAGGAGAGACACTGAGGAGCTGTCAGTCGGGCTAGATGGGTGGAGATTCAGAACAGCAGGGAGGAGAGACACTGAAGAGCTGTCAATCAGGCTAGGTGGCTGGAGATTCAGCAGCAGGGAGGAGGGACACTGAAGAGCTGTCAATCAGGCTTGATATCTTCTCTGCAGCAGCGTTTGGAGCCGCATATTCATTTCTGTAATGGGCAGCCCCACGTGACAGCATACAGGAGAAGCTGTGGCCAGGACAGGACACTGCGAGGGAGTCGGGTGAGTATTTTAATAACAGCGGGCGGGCGAACAGGGGGTGGGAGGGGGTGGTGACAGGGATCTTTATTTTAAAAACGAGAAACAAAAAAAAAGGATTTTTCATATCTTCTCTACAGCAAACGCTGCTGCAGAGAAGATATGAATCGCGGCTTCAGCACCAGATGCAGGGGACAGCGCTTATCTCTAGCGCTGTCTCCTGCACGGTGCGTGTGGTCCCCAATCGGCACACGGGCGGCACACGTGTGCCACACTGATATGCCACAGGAATGCACGGGCACACGGACACGAATTACCGGAATTATCTGTACGTGTGGGACTGCCCTAAAGAAAAGCTGCTCCAGAGCTGCTATTATATAGGGAACTAGTAGAATTATCCGGCTTTGCACTATCAATTTGGTTTAAAGGTACCGTTACACTAAACGACTTACCAACGATTACGACCAGCGATACGACCTGGCCGTGATCGTTGGTAAGTCGTTGTGTGGTCTCTGGGGAGCTGTCACACAGACAGCTCTCTCCAGCGACCAACGATCAGGGGAACGACTTCGGCATCGTTGAAACTGTCTTCAATGATGCCGAAGTCACCGGGTAACCAGGGTAAACATCGGGTTACTAAGTGCAGGGCCGCGCTTAGTAACCCGATATTTACCCTGGTTACCATTTTTACTTTTACAATGGTAACCAGGGTAAATATCGGGTTACTAAGTGCGGCCCTGCGCTTAGTAACCCGATATTTACCCTGGTTACCAGTGAACACATCGCTGGATCAGCATCACACACGCCGATCCAGCGATGACAGTGGGTGATCAGTGACCAAAAAATGGTCCTGATCATTCCCCAGCGACCAACGATCTCCCAGCAGGGGCCTGATCGTTGGTCGCTGTCACACATAACGAGATCGTTAGCGGGATCGTTGCTACGTCACAAAAAGCTTAACTGTCTGTTGTTTGTGTGTGTGGTTAAAACCGTTACTACTGATATTAAGCCAAGTTGTTATGCATGGGTAGCACGGTGGCGCAGTGGTTAGCACAGCAGCCTTGCAGCGCTGGGGTCCTGGGTTCTAATCCCACCCAGGACAACATCTGCAAAGAGTTTGTATGTTCTCTCCGTGTTTGCGTGGGTTTCCTCCGGGTACTCTGGTTTCCTCCCACATTCCAAAGACATACTGATAGGGATTCTAAATTGTGAGCCCCAATGGGGACAGTGATGATAATGTGTGCAAACTGTAAAGCTCTGCGGAATATGTTAGCGCTATATAAAGATTATTATTATTATTATGTGCAAAAATGTTACGTCTCTCTGGTAGTATCCTGAGGACAATAAAATTAATATTTTGCTTTTGCTTTCTATTTATTTTTAATTTTTTGGCAAATTTGTTTAGAACAGTAGGTCCTAGAGAACTGAAACCCGGTTGTCTTGGTATTCCGTGGGGGGTTTTTTTTGCAACTATTTTGAAAATGGTAGGTCCTACCTTTGTAAGCTCCTGATTTATCCATGCGCCATATTTGGTGCAGATTGGTCCAGTTGTTTGGGCTTAAATTAATATTTGCTTTCGCATTCTGTTTGTTTTTTTTGCCAATATATTGAGAATGGTAGGTCGGTCCTACCAGCGCTTTTGTATTCTTTTGTTTTTGGTGAATATGTCAATAATGATAGGTACTACTAAGCTGAAACCTGGTGTGAAACCTTTGGAAGTGCCAAATTTGGGGAAAACTGGTCAAGCTCTTTGGCCATAAATTAATATTTGCTTTTGTGTTCCGTTTTTTTCCCATATATAATTACTGAAACAGTCATGAAGATTACTGACAGCTGCTTATTACAATGCGGGTAGATTCACACAGGTTTATTAAAAAACGATCAGAGTTTCATTCAGCGTGGGATGATTTTTTTCCTCACTTGTCATCCGGGTGCAAACCATTTTTTTTAAATTATTATTTACAGGACCATTTACAGTTTTACAAAGTATCCATAAAGTTATAAAGTATCCATAAAGCTACAATGTATTCATAAAAATCGGATGCTTTACTTTGGCTCTGTTTGGCGTTCAATTTTTATTTGCATACTCATGAATGGGTGAGTCTCATCCGATTTATGGTAGAAACTAGCTCATGTTGCAATATTTTTTCACACGCAGAATAATTCAGTGAAAAAATGCTCGTTTGCACTGCCCCATTGAATAATAATGGTCCTATTGGGTCCTTTTTTTTTACGTGGACAGCACTCGGCCTGAAAATGCGGTCGCGTGAAAGAGCCCTTAAAAAGAGAAGGCGCCTCAACTTGCAAGTGACCTGCTTGGAGTAGTTGTTTATTTGCTCCTATATCCTATATCTTGAGCCTGACCAAAAAAAAGAAGGAATCAGCAAAACAATTTCCTACAACAATTTATAATGTTTCAAAAATAATAAATAAATTCCACTAATAATATGATGTTGCTTCCACTCGTGTTGCCCACTTTGGGGCAGATTGTGCCTTTTGGGTCTGGTCTTGCAGAGTCCCTCTATAAATCTGGGGGACGTTGTTATACCCTGATGGAACAAAGACCTCAGTTTCTTCCAGTTTGAAGCTCACACAGGTCTAAGGTTTTCTCTCCTCTTGCATTAGGGACACAGATGAAATATTTATTTATCGGAGATGTCATAAACATCACTACAAATGCATCAAGTCACTTCAAGTCAGCAGCTTATAATTATTTCAGATCCTATCCAAGGACTCGGTATTCTTCTCTCGCCTGAGATCACACAGCCCCAGCAGATGCTAGATACTTGCTTAGGAGAAGGAAGAAGAAGCAGCAGAAACAATTGCAGCTGAGAGTTAAAGATGCTTCTATACTAAGATCCTAAAAAAAAATTACCATGTCCTATCACTGACCATTGTGACTGCACTGGAGAAGGTGGAACAATGTGCAGCTAACCAGTTCCACCATAATAAAGCCTCCTCCCTACAGAAAATGAAGAGGCTGCACCAGTGTGCCACTAAGAAGACATCATTCTTTGCAGTCCTTCACAAGGTCTCCAGGCAAAAAGGTGCTGAGATCCTTCTTCCAACTGCACAGACAAACACAAGACACCTCCTCACAATAATAAACTGTTCCCCTCAACTTGCCATCCAGGAGCCAGGTGATTATCCTAATTAATGCCTATCTAATTAAATTACTGTCAGCAGTTAACCAATGGCAGGAGCTGTTTCATCAGATCTTCATGCAGCAGGATCACAATGTTGTCTCACTGCTCCATGGAGTCAATTGGCCAATCTGTGAGCCCCCAGAAAAAAAGTAGATGTGAGAGGCTGCAACCAAGGGCTGGAGACTAGGAGGCATTAATTGTTCCCCTGGATGGGTGCTCTAAGGGCTGAGGGGTTAGTGTGCTGCCAGCTATGCAGTTGGGTCCTTGCATCTCCCCCTCTATGATGCTCTCCAAGAAATTCCTGAGTGTGAGCAGCAGCTACCCCCATCCAGGAGCCTCAGACCTCGCCTTGCATGAACATCCCATTATCTCCACTCCTGACAACCTGGAGAGAAGTTCACCTCTGAAAAAAACTACCAGGGGGATGACGAATCAGTCAGATCCAGAGAACTTCCCCGACTCCAAGGAGGCACCAGGGGATGGACAGAGGAGTAAGCTGTCTCCTGTCTTGGATGGGGTCTCTGAGATTCGTCATAATTTCGATGGATCTGCAGCAGATCGCTATCTCCTCCCTCAGTCCAGTCAGTCCCAGTCTTCTGCAGCTCCAACTACTATGTTCCCCTACCCAAGTCAGCATGGACCGGCTCACCCAGCCTTCTCCATCGGGAGCCCCGGCCGCTACATGGCCCACCACCCGGTCATCACCAACGGAGCCTACAACAGCCTCCTGGGCAATGGCTCCCCGGGCAGCGGCTACCCCGGCAGCGGCTACCCCTACACCCAGCAGTACGGGCACTCCTACCAGGCTGCCCCCTTCTACCAGTTCTCCGCCGCGCAGCCGGCACTGGTCCCGGGCAAGGCGCAGGTCTACCTGTGCAACCGACCGCTGTGGCTCAAGTTCCACCGGCACCAGACCGAAATGATCATCACCAAGCAGGGCAGGTGGGTACCGAGCCGGCCGGCATAGCCCCGGGCCGGCAGTGCCTGCAACTGCTGCTCTCCAGGCCAGGCTACTGCCACCACCACCATCATCATTATCATCATTCATCACTATTATTACTAGCATGCTTCTTCTTCTCCTCTCTTCTTTTATTATTATTATTATTATTATTATTATTATTATCATCATTCTTCTCCTCCTTCTTCTTCTTCTTCTTCTTCTTATTATTATTATTATTATCATCATTCTTCTCCTCCTTCTTCTTCTTCTTTTCTTCTTCTTCTTCTTCTTCTTCTTCTTCTTCTTCTTCTTCTTCTTCTTCTTCTTCTTCTTCTTCTTCTTCTTCTTCTTCTTATCATCATTCTTCTCCTCCTCCTTCTTCTTCTTCTTCTTTTCTTCTTCTTCTTTTTCTTCTTCTTCTTCCCCTCCTCCTCCTCCTTCTTCTTCTTCTTCTTCTTATTATTATTATTATTATTATCATCATTCTTCTCCTCTTCCTTCTTCTTCTTTTCTTCTTCTTCTTCTTCTTCTTCTTCTTATTATTATTATTATCTATTATTTATTTGTTCTTGTTATTATTACTATTGGGTTTTTTCTCAATAGCACCATTGCTAATATTAAAGAATATTATCTATCATACATCTAGACATGAAAAAATAACTTTTGAAATATTTTGACACAGGCAGTACTGTATAATATTAATATTAATAATAATAGTGATATTTATTTTTTCCTCACACCTATATTATTATATCATCCATGCATCTATCTATCTATCTATCTATCTATCTGTTTTATATACTTTTAATTGCATATTTAAAAAAAAAAATATTTAAATGCTTTAACATTTGTGTTGTTGTTCTTTTTTTATTTATCTAGTTTTTCCTCACACCTTTATTATTACATAATCTATCTATCTATCTATCTATCTATTATCTATGTATCTATCAGCTTTATATACTTTTATATTGTGTACATTTTTCATATTTTCTGTTTTTATTTTAGTTCTTTAACATTTTCGTTGTTGTTGTTGTTTATTTTGTATTTTTGTTTCTCCATAAATAAACAAGATTAAAATTAATATTTTAAATATACCCATCTGGCTTGACCTATTAATTTTTCCCTTGTTTCATTCACTCTTTTATATTATTTTATTTAGAATACATATACATCTTTACCTCTTCACCTTTTTATATAGATAGTAGAACAGTGTTTACTAAGCACCCTATGTTATTTATATGCACTGTTACTATATACTGACGTATAGCAGTTAATATATTATAATAATAAAATATACAAAATACTATTACCATTTGAATTATTTTTTTTTTTTTCAGTTACATTATTAAAGATAACTTAAAAAAAGTTATATATGTGCACACAAACATATATATACATGCATATATATGCACACATATACACACACAATCATATATATATACACACATATGCTTGCACATACACATATATACACGTATATAACATATATATACACATACACATCACATATACTGTATATACACACAGAGAGATACACACATATATATACATATACACATCACATATATACACACACATATTCACACATAGACAAACATCACATACACACATATATACACCACATATATACACACAGACATCACATATATACACTATACACACAGACATCACATATATATACACACAGACATCACATATATACACACATACACACATATATATATACACACACATACATATACACACACACATATCATGTACAGCACCATAGAATCAATGGTGCTATATAAATAAATAATAATATATATACACACATACACACATATATATACACATGCATCACATATACACACACACATATCATGTACAGCACCATAGAATCAATGGTGCTATATAAATAAATAATAATATATATACACACATACACACATATATATACACATGCATCACATATACACACACACACATATATACACACAGATATCACACATATACACATACATCACATATATACACACATATGTACACAGACACACATCACATGCACATATATATACAGACATCACATATATACACATACACACATACATACATACACACATATATATACACAGACGTCACATATATACACACATACACACATATGTACACACATCACATGTACATATATATATATATACATATATATACAGACATCACATATATACACACACCACACACATATATATACCCACAGACATCACATATATACACACATACATTCACACACACACACACACACATATATATATATATACACACACAGACACACATCACATACACTTTTTTTGTGCTTTCTTCCCTCCCATCATCAATAAGCCTCTGTCTCCCTGTCTCCTCTGTGCATTAGGCGAATGTTCCCCTTCCTGAGTTTCAACATCTCCGGCTTGGATCCCACTGCACATTATAATATTTTTGTAGATGTGATTCTGGCTGATCCCAATCACTGGAGATTTCAAGGGGGCAAATGGGTTCCTTGTGGCAAAGCGGACACCAATGTACAAGGCAAGTCCCAATTAACACTTTCCCTTTTTAATCTCTGACACTCTTTTAGGTGAGAAACCTTAATTAGAAGCTTTTGTAATCTAGAGAAAAAGGCTGAGATTTTATGAGCAGATGATAGAGGAAAGGAGTCGGGTGCTCGAGAAAATAATATGCAAATGACGGCATTCATGTGACTGTAATGAAGGCGCAGACACCACACTGCCGGCTCCTGTGTCATATATATATATATATACATATATACATATATATACCTATGTTTTCGGAACAGGTAACAGGGTCTACATGCACCCGGATTCCCCCAACACAGGAGCTCACTGGATGCGACAGGAAATCTCCTTTGGAAAGATGAAACTTACTAACAATAAAGGGGCCTCCAACAACAATGGCCAGGTCAGTGCAATACTCCTCATTAAAGTTGTGCTGAGCAGCAGCAGTTGTGTGCAGCCCAGGACTGATCCCAGCATGGGTTATATTTATAGCATGTGTGTCATTGTACACCATCTGCAAGATCCATTTCAAACACTTGCAGATACACAAATTAGCCTGGAATAAATTACTGTGCATGTGTGCATTGTGCAGGATCTGCTGCAATTAGTCTTCTCTTTATATAGGGTTTATTATTGAGTTTTCATAAATAGATTTACAGAGAATCTTATCCACCTATCTATTTATTTATCTATCTATTATCTATCTATCTATCTGTCTATCTATCATCTATTATCTATCTATCTGTCTATCTATAATCTATTATCTATCTATCTATCTATCTATCATCTATCTATCATCTATTATCTATCTATCTATCCATCTATCTATCATCTATCTATCTATTATCTATCTATCTATCTATCTATTTATCTGTCTATCATCTATTATCTATCTATTCATTTATCTATTTATCTGTGCATCTATCTATCTATCTATCTATCTATCTATCTCTTTATCTATCTATCTATCTATCTATCTATCTATCTATCTATCTATCTATCTATCTATCTATCTATCTATCTATCTATCATCTATTATCTATGTATTCATCTATCTATTTATCTGTCTATCTATCTATTTATCTATCTATCATCTATCTATCTATTATCTATATCTATTTATCTATCTTTCTATCTATCTATCATCTATCTATTTATTATCTATATCTATTTATCTATAATTTATCATCTATCTATCTATCTATCTATCTATCTATCTATCTATCTATCTCTATCTATCATCTATCTATCTATTATCTATATCTATTTATCTATCATCTATCTATCTATCTAGTCTATCTAATCTATCTATCTATTATATATCTATCTATACATCTATCTATTCATCTATCTATCTATCTATCTATCTATCTATCTATCTATCTATGTATCTATCTATCTATCTATCTATCTATTCATTTATCTATTATCTATCTATCTATACATCTATCTATTTGTCTATCTATCTATCTATCTATTAATTTATCTATTATCTATCTAGCTATTCATCTATCTATCTATCTATCTATCTATCTATCTATCTATCTATCTATCTAGTCTATCTATCTACTCATATATCTATTCATCTATTTATCTATCGATCTATCTAATAATTAAATAGATAGATAATAGATAGATAGATATGAGATAATAGATAGATAGACAGATAGATAATAGGTAGATAGATAGATTGACAGATAGATAATCAGAAAAGGCTTGAGAAAGGCAGAGAAATCTGCCGAAACGTTGCTGCTAATGGATCAGTAAAGCCACGGTTTTTCATTTTGAGCTTTGAAGTGCTGCCTGTTTTTTTCCTGATTTTCTATCTTTCTATTTATCTATTTATTATCTATATCTATCTATCTATCTATCTATCTATCTATCTATCTATCTGTCAATCTAATCTTGTAATGTGTATTGTTATCACATAGTTATCCCATTGCCTCTCTATATACTTCACATTGATGGTAACTGGTTTCTTATGGTATGTTGGTAGATGGTTGTGTTGCAATCCTTACACAAGTACCAGCCCAGGCTGCATGTTGTAGAGGTGAATGAAGATGGCACAGAAGATACCAGTCAGCCTGGCAGAGTACAAACCTTTACCTTCCCGGAGACTCAGTTTATTGCTGTCACTGCCTACCAGAACACTGATGTAAATATACCCTTCTATCATTTACCTCCTAAAGAAAGCATGGATGATAAATGAGATTTGTGATAGACTGAGATAAAAATATATAAAGGTGCTAATATTATTCTCAGTAGAAGTAATAGTAGTAATGTCATCATCATCATTACAGCTGTGAACACATAAAAGGTCAGTTAGAAATAAGTGTACTGTTTGTATAAATCATGTTATATAAGGATTATTATTTATTATTATTATTATTATTTATTTATTTATATAGCACCATTGATTCCACGGTGCTGTACATGAGAAGGGGTTACATACATGTTACAGATATCACTTACAGTAAGCAAACTAACAATGACAGACTGATACAGAGGGGCGAGGACCCTGCCCTTGCGGGCTTACATTCTACAGGATGGCGGGGACGGAG